>NC_048299.1:27230124-27250189 GCF_013100865.1 Trachemys scripta elegans
TGCAGGAGGAGGAGCTGCCTGCTCAGAATGCAGGGAGGGAGGAGGAAGCTGCTCCGGAGTCCAGCCCAGGACTTTCCTGCAGCCCTCCCAGCCGCTCGCTCTGCTCTGCCGGGGGAGGGAGGAAATCCCGGACATTGTGAGTGCTTTACAAATTCCCCCCGGACGCTATTTTTACCACAAAAAGGAGGACATGTCCGGGTAAATCCGGACGAATGGTAACCCTAGACTAGACAGAGGTAACCAGCTCATTGCACAGAGGCCCTCAGATGGTAATTATTTTTCATCTCTAGTGACTTAGATACTTCAGGGTAAAGTGTCTACTTAAAAATCCCCCTTACAAGTAACAATTATGGATTCCTGTAACTCAAAGAAATCAGAGAATTTTGTTTTATTTTCATTTTTTTTCAATTGGTTTATTGAGGATATAAACCCCAAGTTGGGGTTCCTAAATCTTCTACTTGTCCCTTCATTCTAGGCTTGTCTTTTATCTGGTATATCATCAGTTTTCACCCATGCAGTAGTAGTAGTAGTAGTAATGGCTGAGGATTTCTCTATTAACTGGAAGTGTTGAAGTGTGAATTAAACTTGCTGTGCCCTCCTTCAGTTGCCTTACTGAGAAGATGCAGGCTATCACCTTCGTGTTGCTGCCTGGAGCCATATATGCAAGAGTCACAAATCCAGGCTTCTTGCATCAACCTACACTGAGACTTACTGGCTGCCCTGCTTGAATTTTAAATGTAGACAGTGTTGTATATTCTTATTTCAAAAATGTAATGCCCTGTTTCTTAGGTAAGGGTGGATCCTAATTCAGGTAATGTTTATAAGTGATTTGGAACTTTGATATCCTGCTCCAGAACAGCTGTTTCTTTAGTTAAGTAGTACTGCTTTAAGCAGAGGGTAGGCTTAATGATTATCATGAAAGCATATTAAATCAGGGGACATTATGTACTGAGGAAATATTAGATGTGTAATCGTTTGTAATCTTAATGTTCCAGAACCCTGGGGTTATTAGTAAAACGACTGGAGAAAGGTGGAAAAGCTGAACAAGAAAACCTTTTTCATGAGAATGATTGTATTGTCAGGATTAACGATGGAGACCTTCGCAATAGGAGATTTGAACAGTAAGTGCATTTACTGTACAATTATTGCTTTTTTAAACCGTTAATCACTGCATATTGCAGTAATTTGAAGAAATAAAGCATTTAAAAACAAATTGTCTAACCTCTTTTTTATAGAGGAAAAAAATAGTCTACAGTTTTAGAGCATATTTCTTTTAATTAGTCAAGCTACAAAACTACAGAATAATTACTGCCATCAGAATATATGTGACTTTTCAGTTTTCTGATAAATTATGCCTTGTTTCTTAAACATTATGGGCCCATTTTTTTCTTCAGCAGAAGATAAACTGAGCCTGGTTTTATCTTGAAAAATCAATCATGGTTCTTGTTCTTATACATTTACAGTATTGCAAGCTGCGTATATGAGGGCAGCATGAAGTCCTGTATGTTTAACATTTTAAAACACTTGTGATTTTGTGTGTGTGAAAACTAGATACTGTAAACAAAGTAGCTGAAGGTTCCCTGTAGAAATTTGTGAAGTTATAAATATTTGCTTTGTAGGAGACTGGGATTTGATGGAAGATTTTTTTTTTTTTAATGAAAACAGGTCTGAAAATGTAGAAAAGAAAGTAAATATTCATAACGGGGAGTGGGGGAGGGCAGAATATATATATTTCTGAGGAATATATCAGATTTTTTTTAGAAGTAAATTTCCCTTCAGTATGTAATTGTCAACTAAACGAATGATGTCTTAAACTGACAGTTGTGCATTCATTGTTATTTGTAATGCATTAGTTTCTATTAGTCCTAACCAGGATTGGGACACCATTGTGCAGAAGTATAGTTTTAAAAAAATCTGTGTCCTGTAGAGCTCGTGTTCTAAGGCAATGATCAAAAACCCATTGATGTCAATGAAAAGACAAGACTCTCATTGAACTCAGTGAGGCTACTAATGGGCAGGAAATTAAGTATGTGCTTAAGTTTTTGCAAGACTGGGACTTAAGAAAACAGACAAACACATAAAGTTGTGCATTAATGTATTTTTATTCCAATTAAATGTTGACTATCTATTATCAGCTGAGCAATTTATTGTAGACATTTCAGAAAAAGAAGGTCTTGAGGGAGGGACTGGACAGCACACTGTGGACTACTTGAGGGTCATATGAATAGGACAGTGGGGGAAAAAAACACAGAAAAATGCTCCATTTTGTGTTGGAAGAAATTGCAATGAAAACCATATTTAGTTTCTATCACCATTGCAATTATTGTATTTACAGATACTGTTAATTATTTAATAAGCCTCATAGAAAAAATGATAAATATACACAGCATAATTATGGTTAAAGTTGCTACTGCAATATGCAGCATGTACAGAACTTTAATATATATTTAACATATATTTAGTTTTTAAGTATTTTTCAACCTTACTGTGTGGCCCTGTGGAAATAAACCTTAGCAAAAAGCAGCCATGATATACTAATGAACAAATTCAGATTTTTTTCATTTGTTTCAGCAGTATGTCTGTCAGCTCATGTTGCTTAATTAACATCAGTAATTATGCTTGTAATGTTTTGTAGTCTGCCAGTCTTAATTTGTTAATGTTGTATTCCTTTTGAAACCTAGAGCACAGCATATGTTTCGTCAAGCCATGCGTACGCCCATCATTTGGTTCCATGTGGTTCCTGCAGCAAATAAAGAGCAGTATGAACAGTTATCCCAAAGTGAGAAGAACACGTACTACTCCAACCGGTTTAGCCCGGATTCCCAATATATCGACAACAAGAGTATTAACAATGCTGGACTTCAAACATTACAAATAATATCTAGAATGAGTAACCAGACAGATCAAACAGACTCTTACTCACAGCTACCTCATAGTGTGAATTCATCAGGGAAACCACCATCGGGCCTGGCTCCATCACCTCAAAAAGTTCTTACCTCCACTACAAACAGTGGTTATAACACCAAAAAGATAGGGAAGAGACTTAATATACAACTGAGAAAAGGTAAGGCGCATGCTTCTGAAGTAATTTATATTGAGAATGTGTATGTATAGTGTAATATGTGTGTATTTCTGTCTTTCTCTCTCTCTCCCTCTCCCCATGAAAGCCTAATGTAGTATAAACAATCTGTTGGCTTGAGTTTGGTATGGCCATATTACTCATGAGTGATGAAGCCATGTGAAAATTATGTAAGTTATCCCAAATAAAATGCCACAGCAACCCATCATGTGGTCTGTATATACAGCATATTTTACGGAAAGTTATTTTTGAAACATTTTAAAGAGTACTAAAACATTTTATTGTAACATCTTTTTGTACCTTCCAACCTGTAAAGGCCTTAGTTACTGTAAGTCCTATTGAAATGGGCTCAGTGGGAGAGGAAAAATGTAACTTGTAAATATTTTTAAATACCTCCAAAATTACTATATTCTGTATCTAAAAACTTCATGACTTAAGTCTAATATCTCAGCTCTGCCTTCACTAGAAATAAGTTTTGCACATCCAGTTGAAAATCTGGGAATTTCCTCTTTCTAATTATATAAAGCTGTTGTTTCTTACTCTGCAGGGTTGTGAGATATTCAGTCTAGATCACTGACTGATATAACTGCTGATATTTCTCATGCTGAGCCTTAGGATACTGTAATTGAGTTTGACGGTAATCACGTTTTACGGGAGAGAAACAATACTCTATTTGTGTGCACGTGTGCACATGCTTGTAATGTGTCTGGTATATGTATATCTCTATATATGTATGCACTTATAGAGCGACAGGGTGGATGAGGCAATATCTTTTATTAGACCAGCTTCTGTAGGTGAGAGAGACAAGCTTTCGAGCTTTAAGCCACACACATACTATCTTGTCTCTCACATAACCTGGAATTGACACGGCTACAGCAACACTGCATTTTTAGCGCTATATTTATTTATTTAGCCTGTGCTTAGTCATCTAGCCAAGCAATGGGATCTTCAGTGGCATGATGCAGTTCTTCTAGGCCTCCGCTGAACCTAGTCAGCAGGCATTCGTCAACAATGGGCATCATTGTCTGTGTTGTGCCGCAGCTGCACAAAGGGCTGTCACAAAGGCCCCAGCGATACTGGTTGGTTGCACAGAGACCTTGCCCCGTCTGGAACCTGTTCAACAGGGACTATTGGCGACAGGGTAGGTCAAAACCAGGAGGGCAGATTGTGGGGTCGGTAACGAGGGCCTGGTTGGGGATTATAACAGATATCCATACTTCTCGCCAGCGTGTTTCTGCCATAACATCCTGTCATGGCGGATGAGACCATAATGGGCAACGTGATGGCAAACATGCAGCTGGTGGTTAGAAAGGTCATTGTGCAGTGGCAGGCTTGAGCTGGCGCATACTTTCTCCAGTAACTTGCCAGTGGCAACCTCTCATCTGATATGAGGAGGGGGCAGTATTGCTCAGACCTGGAAGCCATGGGAGTGGACTCGGACGCAGGGTGCCATACATGATACGCATGACGGCATGTAACTGCGTATCCACCAGTTTGGTGTGTGATGATCGACTCCAAACT
Source organism: Trachemys scripta elegans (assembly GCF_013100865.1). Lineage (NCBI taxonomy): Eukaryota > Metazoa > Chordata > Testudines > Emydidae > Trachemys > Trachemys scripta. The sequence continues at coordinate 27,234,725 of NC_048299.1, forward strand.
GGTGTGCAGTACTCCACCACCAAATATGAGGTGGCAAGAGCTGACATCCACAAATTTGGAACACGAGCACCCCATGACGAATCTGCCAGTTTGCTAAGAAGATTATTGCACGTCTTAACTTTAGCTGCTGTCTTTTTCAGGTGGGCATGGTAACTCTGTGTGCGGTCTAAGGTCACACCTAGGTAGACCGGCTCTACTTCATGCTTCACCTTCTGACCATTCAGATAAATATTCAGTTCTCAGGTTGTGCTGGCTTGATGAATATGGGACAAACTGGAGACTGTTTTTAGGGTGCTTGACTGGAGGTGCCAAGTCTTACAAGTCAGCTAACTTTGTCATGTCCTGGTTTAAGGTGGCATCAGCTTGTGAAACATCCAGGACTGGGTACCGCAACAGATGTCATCTGCGTAAATTAACTTTCATGACTCCATTGTTGGCAGGTCATTGATATAAAGATTGAACAGGGTTGGAGAAAGTACAGAGCCCTGGGGTAACCCATTGCTCTGTCGTCTCCCAGCACTTATCTTCTCCCCCGTATGGACTCTGAACTGCCTATCACAGAGGAACAGTTCAACGACGCCTGTGACCCAAGGTAGCAGGACCTGTGATAACTTCATGAGCAAGCCAGCGTGCCATACCGTATCGTATGCTGCTGTTAGGTCAATAAAAACAGCGCCTGTTTTCAAGTTTCTCTGGAAGCCATTTTCAACAAACGTGGTCAGCGCGAGTACTTGGTCGCATGTGCTATGGCCTCGGCGAAAGCCGGCTTGGTCAGGGCTCAAAATTCTCTCCCCATCGGGTAATATGTGCTGTAGGACCAAGCACTCCAGTGCCTTGAAGCACTCCGACGATAATGATATGGGATGATAGCTTGATGCTTGACGTGGGTCCTTTCCAGGCTTGAGAAGGCCAGTGATTTTTGCGGTGCGCCATATCTTTGGTAGCCTACCTTCACTGATGACCCTTGTGAAGCCAAAGCCAAGCACAGGGGTCAAGGTTTTTCAGGAATTCTGGAGAAATGTTGTCATAGCCTGCAGCTGTTCCACACTTGATGCTACCCAGTGTCTGTTCCGGCTCTGTTCCAGTGAATGGTTCTGGGCAGCTTCTGATCTGGTGTACACATTTAAACATACGCCAGTCGTTCCTCACTTGTCTTCACACCTGTTTCTCCAAAGGTGCTCTGGCCACTTTAAGTAGGTGTCCAGCTACATGGTTGGGTGTCACTGAGGGTCGGCTGAGTGCAGGTGGCTGCTGCGCTGCTCCAAGGCGTCGGAGCAGACTCCAACACTTGTGGCTGGAGCGGGTCGTCTCCTCCCATCTGGCTCGGCGAGCGGTGTCCAAGGATTCGATCAGATGGTCAGCATCATCTGGGTCACCAGATGCCTCATACTGCTCAAGCAAGGCAAAGCTCTCCGTGTTGAGACAGGAGATGTAGACCAGGCGGCAGCCCCGTGGGATGGCTCCGTAGGCTACTTTGTAGATAGCACCACAGAAGCGACGGTAGGTCTCATTTACCGAGGTATGCCAGGCTGGTATTGTCACCACACTCTTCTCCAGCGCTTCCCTGTATTTTTCCCAGTCAGCCTTTCAGAAGTTTCACTGCTTCTTTTTGGAACTCTTGACAACTGGGAACTGTAGCCGGTATGGATCAGCGACGGTCTGTGTTGGCTGCATGGAAAGTTATCCAAGACTTGCCATGTTGCTGACTGAGGATGGCCATGAACTGAACTGACCCAGCACAAGTCACGATCCCATCTAAAAGAATGGGAACGTGCTTCGCTGCTTAGCATCATGGATAGGGGCGAGGTCATTTCAAGATGTCCAGTCTGCAAGTTTAGAGCTATATAAATTATATAGCTTGTGTACTGCAGTCACCATTAAAAGTCAGTATTTGCAAATAGTTACCACCCAGTCATTTTTGAAATACTAGTTATTTCATTATACTTAAAATAGGAACTAACATGTCTCAGATGCCATTGTGTCGTAACTGTTGGCAAATGATGAGTTTTTAAATGACAATGCATGCCAAAGTTTTTTGAGGTTAAAGCAAGTGAGTTCAATGCAGGGTGCATTGCATTCAGTGTGACAGAATATGCTATATATACCCATTCTGTTAAACTTTGCCTTTATGTGAAAGGTTATTTGTTTCACGTTAGATTTTTGTTAATTAATAAAAATGATTTTCTTAAAAGGAGCTGATGACAGAGTGTATTGAATGGTAGAGATTTACTGTGGCTTCATAATTACCAAGATAGCAATTTTCTTTCTAAAATTCTCTTTTCTGTGAACTTCTTATGAACTACCAGATTGCTTGTTTCTGGTTACTGAATTTTAAGCTCTACAAACTTGGGTGACATAAGGCTGAATTGACAGTTTGCTTCTGTTGTTGATGCTCCTTCAGAAATACTTAAGGCCATCAGCTTAAGACAACTTGGTTGGAAAAATGTTGTTGTTGGCTGAGTAAGGAATCACTGTACTTACAAAAATGCCCCCAGTCAGTACACTGATTTTTCATTCTTTAATGGAATGGATAAATAGGAAGCCTCTGAAAATATCATTGAGACATGATATGCAAACATCTAATTTTCTCAGCCGGGGTGAAAATATGTATGTTTCACATCGCTTGTAGAACATCAACAATAATTATGATAACATAAATGTTGGCTGGAGGAAATAATTATTTTGTCACAAAGCAATCTTGGTGCCCAAGATGTTGAAAAAAAGAAAACAGGAATATCAGTTTTTAATTTGCTAGAGCAGAGATTCTCAAACTGTGGGATGTAGCTCACTTCCTGGTGCCCTGCAGAGAGCTGATTGATCACATGATGCTAACTTTTCCCCTAGCGTTCCAGCTATACGTACTACATTAGAGACAGCAAGAAATACTGTAATCATTTTCTTAATATAATTTAGACATGTAAGCAGTTGCTGTAAATGCTGAGATCATGAATGGGAGGGGAGACGTGGACCACGAGATGGGAAAAGCTGGCGATCCACAAGGCAATCTGTCTAGGAACATGGTCCATGCTATAAAAATGTTTGACACTCCCTGTACTAGTGAATCCTGTTTTAATGAATTTTCAGATAAAAGAAAAAATACGAGTACCCATACTTAATCAATTTAACTTACTTTGACAAAAAATGCCTCTAAGTTCAGACTTTAAAACCACAACCTAAAACATATATCAGAGGTGTTCAGTTTTATTTCTAATAGATTGCTTTTATAAGAAGAATTGCTATGTAATAATTGCACAAGTCAAATTATAGACAGACACGCACAATAATTTAGCATACTTTATTATACGCATGCTAACCTAGGATAGAATGCATGCATACAGAAATGATTCCTTGTTATTCTTTCGTCAATCTCCACTGTAGAAAGATGCATCTTCCCATCTTGATTTTCATTTGATTAGTCTGAGAACGTAAATGTGGAGCAACAAATGAAACAAAGTGCTTAAGTATACCCCCAAGTAGTTTATTATAAATGAGTGAAATAGGGACATTGATTGTCTTTGATTATTTCTAATGAAAGACATTGTAGTAAGAGGTTTTATAGAAATATAACAAATACATGTTCTTTGCTGCTAACAGACAGCAGTTATTTCACCAAATAACATAGTTTGATTAAAAATTCCTTGTGGGTACATTAAAGCATACACTTATTTAAGGCTTCAACTTGAAATTCACTTCTGATTTAATCAATGTATTCTAGATAATGTTGTATGAGTGAATTGACTCCTCAACATAAAGAGAGAGACCTTTATTAAAGCTGTGTTTTTACATATTGTGTGAGCTATGTCAAGTAAAATGACATACTAGGACAGCCCTGTAGTACTTCCCTCCATAATTATGATTTCTTAATATTTATTGCCATTTTGGCATTTTCAAATAACCTGATCTTTCATAGGCATTAACTGCTTAATAAAGTCAGAAGAGAAGGTCAGTAATATGTTTCAGTCAATGCAAAATGTTTGTTGGCTTTTCTAAATGAAAATGGAGATCTATTTATCTTTCCTTAAAGGTCAGGCCCTGAACTTTTAGCATACAGATGTAGGGGTTATTGCTGATATTCTAATACTATTGAGGCTTGAATTGAAGTCACTCTTCATAGTTCATACAAGTTAAGACAGCATGGGGAGTGACAACTGACTTGTATTTTTTATTTATGTTTTACTGTGTATCATAATTTACAATACACCTAAACAAGAAATGAAATAGAGAAAATTCCTCCCAGCTGACATGTAGAGAGAATAAGGCCACTTATACAACACTCACAATCAGGCCAAACTTTGATCTCAGTTACACTAACAGAGACCCAAATAAACTCTTTTAGACAAAACTACTCTGGATTTAAGCCAGTGTAACTGAGAAAAATCTGGACCAACTGTTATAAATAATGTACTACAAACAAAAAAGATTATTTCAGGAGTCTCATTCTTCATATGTTCATTAGCTTATAACATTTAGCTCAGTAGTCCCTAAAGTATTCAAAGAACTGTTTTCAGTCAGGCATCACATCTCTCAAACACACTAGTCTGGAAACAACTTGGAATATTTCAAGACTACTGTGGACTAGAATGGCTTCTCATCACCTGAAGGAAAATACCATTGCTCGTTCAATATATTAACATTTAGTGCATAATTCATTTAGGCTTGAAATAGCTTTTTGTCTAGATTTAGTAAATACAGTACTAATAATACTTAATAAAATGTTAAGTAGAAACCTATATGTAAAGTGGACATGGAGACAAGAACAAACTCTTTAGTTCTAGTTTCCCAAGCGGTCTATAAATCAAGCATGAAAAGAGAATCTTTCAGAAAACCAAAAGAGTCAGCCAAAGGTCAGAGATTCTGCGATTTTATTTTGACATTATAGCAAAAATTGAAATCCAACGTAGGTGACTCAACCCATCTATCTTATCTGATAATTTGGTAATTGGCCTAAATAATTTGGTTTTTAGATTTTGTAATCTGAATTGCAAATGTTTACATTTTTTCTGGTTTGGAGCCATATACTGAAGTCCAAGCTTACACATAGCAATTTGCGGATGGACTTCTGCACCTCTTTAGCTATCCATTGAAGATGTGGAGCTACAGAAAGGCATAGTGGCCCATGTGCAGAGCTGCTTGAAGGGTCAGGGCCTAGTTTTTAATCAGTCCTTACTCATGCAAAATTCCACTGCACCCTAGATAAGGACAAAGTAAAGATTTCAGGCTGAGACCCTGAATTAGTTATAACATGGAGTTTGTACCCGCTATGCAAAGACTGCTAAATATTTTTCATGATAATTTCCTGTTTTCACACATACTTTTCTGAGATAGTCACCTTTTGGGCTGAAGTTGTCCATGCGTGGGGTAAAATTTTCAAAAGTGACTTAGGATACCAAATCCTATTGAGATGTAAAAGCCAAAGGTCTCTGTCACTTTTGAAAATGGGACTTAGGTTTCTAAACCACTTAGGTGAGTTTCAAAGTTTTATCTCAAATCTGAGGTGAAAGTGAAAGGAAATCAATCACTTTAGCCATTTCTGAGTTTCTGGATAGAGGTGCTACAAACACCATTTTCCTGTGGTGGGGGGAAAAAAAACCCTCTAACCATTAGTTTTAGCACGTATGCAGTGAAAATGGCTGGACTTTAATACTGGAATTATCATAATGCTTATTTAGGAGTGTGCTCTTTGGTTAGAGGGGAAAATGATGTTCTAGATTCTCAGACCCACATAGCTAATCAGGCATGCAATTAATTTTTGCAGCTACCTTGTTTGCACATGCAACTGCTGTAATTTCATAGATTTCTAACTGATCATTTGCACATGCCATTATTCTCATTGTGCATGTGTAGTCCTGAAAATATGGACTCCAAAAAATACTTCTCAGAGAACATCTAAAATGGTTTTAATCATCTTAATGTAGCCCCCTTTTGTGGCATCACAACATGTATTCTCTCTGCCTGGTTCTGCACATGTGGTGTATACTCTCACGAAGCGCACTTGGCCATGTAGAGTGCATAGTTGATGAAATAATTAACCTGTCTATCCAGAAAATGGTTCCAAAGAGGAGAGATAACATGGACCTGAAAGAGCCCATTTCTCTACCTTGCCTGCTATAATTGTTGCTTCTGTTTAAAATTCACCTTTGAGCTACCTTCATCTCTGTGCTGCCGATGGATTTTACCCAGCTATTTGCCTCGTTGACCCATGAGCCTTAATATTTAGGGAGTGGCAGATTATGTTCTGGGTCCATCAAGTCAGATCTAATAAACTGGACTGTCCCACTACTGGGTCCTTCAAGTCAGGTCTAATAAACCTGTACAGCCCACTACCCCCTATTCTCCTCTATGTATGGCATGGGCTGTCCGTATTTGGGTAATGATGAAACTGCTCCTGGTATTTCATATATAAAACACTAATATATATTGAAACATCACCATCGAGTTATCAGTAGATTACCTGGTTTTGGAAAGGGGAAAAGTGAGGCTTCTATTTTTAAAAAAAAATCTCTGAGAATTGTTCCATAGTGAAGAGCCTGATGAACTAACCTGCATTTTCTTAACCCATGGGAAAAACAGCCCTATTCTAGCTCTACCTGCAGTCCTACAATAGAACAAGGATTATTGGCAGTGACACAGTTAATGTGGACTTTCAAAATGTTCGTAATTAGACTTCAGGATGAATAATCTATTGAGATTAGAATGGATGTTCAAATATGTGAAACCATTATTCCTTTGTCTACAGACTCTAGAAGGAAGCACTCCGTTGGGTTTTATTTGGAGAGTTTGCACAATCTGAAGGGCTATATACACAAGTATATACACCTCTACCCCGATATAATGCTGTCCTTGGGAGCCAAAAAATCTTACCGCGTTATAGGTGAAACCGCATTAAATTGAACTTGCTTTGATCCACCGGAGTGCGCAGCTCCCCTCTCCCCTCCCCCCGAACGCTGTTTTACCACGTTATATCCAAATACGTGTTATATCGGGTCGCGTTATATCGGGGTAGAGGTGCATTTTTAATGAAAGCTTTAATCTGCAGATACCGATATGGAGACCAGAGAAAGTGCCAATTCATCATGCCATTGAGTTTCAGCTCAACCCAACCCCTATCCTTAACAAATGGCTAACTTGTATTTAAATACCAAAAAAGAGTCCAAGGAGTTTAGCAATCAATAGTACCCTCTTTAGCTTCCAACAGGCAAAACTGGAATCAAATAAATCAGATATAAAGCTGAAAAGAACGTTCATTGCAACAAATATATCATTTTTTATTGTTCTGAAGCACTTACGGCCGAAAGGAAGATGGGAGCTTGGATGGGCTCCAGTTAAACCCATGAACATACAGTGGAAGATAATAGTTAATGGATTAAAAGTGTGCAAAGTTCCTGCCTAGCAGTAACACATAGGTGGTGGGGGTTTTTAAGTCAAGAAAAGGACCTTCAGGCCCTTGCTGGAAAGCTGCTTCCTGACCTGACTAGCTTCCATTTGCATACTGCATTTGGCCATTAACTGACTATTATTTTTAGCCCTTGTGTGGCACCATCAGAGCAGACTCTGGATTTTGGTTCTGTGTTCCCAAAGGGATCAATGCTGTCCGTGAACTCACCTGGCAGCTTGAGCGTGAGGAGTACTCCACCTGCTCCCGTAACTGGCTGGCTCTTAAGCATGCAATAAAATGTCTAAACTGCAGAGATTGACACTGCTGGGGAGAATGCTGTGCTTGTCTTGGTCTGAAGTGTGGGGGAGAGCATGAGGCATTGTAGCTTGGTGGCTGTATAAGCTTGCTCCGATTCAGAGGAAACTGGGTTTGCCAACCACCAATTGGCCTTTTTACCGGCTCCACATACTGTGGGCTCATTATGGATCACGTACGATACAGTGGTAAAAGTAGATGCTTCTTGCCCTCTTACGGATTATGCAGGAGGGCTCAAATGCACTCATTTAAATCCTAGCTCCTTCTGTTTCCTCTGAGACTTCTGGACTGTGACTGTAAGTGCAGCAGGAAGTGGGGAAGGGCAGATGCTTATTGAGAAGGACAAGGCCTCCTTAATATCTTTTGTCCGGGCAATACTTTTCTGCACAATGGCACACCAGTACCTGACATAGGCCATCAACTAGTGGTGGGTGAGGAGACCACACTTTTTTCATGCCAGAGAACCTTAAAGAGACTGGCACATAAGACTAAGGATACTGCTTACCACCAAGGAGCTGTTCCTAGGGAGGCAACAGAAACTTTGTGGCACCCAAGCAGGTTCCTGCCATTCCTGTATCAACTTCCCAGGTCATAGTAAGGCTGATCTGTATTCAGGAAGGGATTTTCATTACAGTATATACTCAAGTATACAGTATAATGTAACGATGGATTGTTTTTCCCCTTTTAATTTTACCAGCTCCCCACCTCCCAAAAAACAAACCCCAAAACAACCAAAACTTTGAAGCTGCAGTTCCCTGTTTCAGTTAAGAATGCTGCTCTGAGTAATTATCCTTGACTAGAGTACTTGCCCAATTAATTGCCCTTTTTGAGTTTACCATTGAGCTTTTTGCTTGTCATCCCCTCCTAGATAACCTGACTCTAGAACGCTTATTCAGCATTGCACATGAGATAGAAAGGAATCTCCAACTTGTCAAGAAAGCTGCTGATGTTATCAAGAGAAGCTTGAGAATTTGAATTACACAAATCAGTAGGGTAATTTCTAAATGCCTCATTAATTTCAGTATCATTAAGTGTAATTTGATCATATTTGGAGACAGCAGCTGTAGAAGGAGACATGGATTCTGCCCTCATTCAGTAACTTAGCCATTTCCTGGCTTTGTCTTTGGAATCCTATAAAAGATTCACTTGAAGCTTACAAAGCTTAACTCAAATGGAAGATAATCAGGTAACAATTCTAAGGTTCAGTCCATGCTGTCCTTGGTGCAACCCCTTAAAAATTAAGTTGAGGGTGACTGATTGTGAGAATCAAATAGTCTTGTGCTGCTGATTATAAGGAGTTGTCAAGTCACTAAAGCCTTTTTTGCATGGGGGTGGGGGTGAAATCTCATCTTCTCCTTCAGCTTCCTTGCCACTCTCACTCTGTGTTCTGACTATGTGTGTCCAGTTTCTTTTCTCCTTTAAAATTTCGAAAGTATCTTTTTGTTGGACCTTTCAGGGGTACCACTGGAGCCTTCCATATGTTTGTACAGTTCCTTCATTAATAATAATAATAATAATATGATCAGTTTTACTCCCTAAGAACTAAATAGGTTCAGTATCTTACAGCAGCAGGGGGATATTAATTCTCCTGGGTCACCTAAGTAATGCACATTTCTACTGCCAAGTTGGCTGAGACATATGTAGCATGGATAACTGAATCAATTATATGGGCACAGAGAAAATAATAGGCATAAAATCCATCCAGCCCCATGTCCTGTTGCCCCAAGTTGAACGTATTATAGTAATGTCCAAAGTTCATCAAACCCTCAAACTACATATGGAACACACAGGTTCTGATTAAACCACATTTAAATACCCAATACACAACAATGGTGAAAAATACAAAAAATCTGACTAGACTGGACCGAGCAAATGTTCACCAAAATGTTATCAGTTGCAAATATAAATAACTTAGCAAAAGCAAGAACAGGCTGGCAAAATGTCACCACATTTCTTGCTGTCCCTTCAAAATGTGTTGTTGGAAACAATATTACTTTGTGCACTAGCATGTTGGTAAAAATGTCATCTTCACACGAAAATATATCCCAAATTTGTGGGGTTTTTTTCTTTTTTTAAACTGGGTTTCTTAGGCCATTAAGAAAGTCCAATATAAATTAATATAAAATTATGACTATCGAGGAAGTTGTATTTAAAAACCCAAGTTTTAGGTTGCACACTTATAAATGCAAAAGTAAAGCATCTTGAAGAAGAGGTCCAGCCATTTTTACACTCAACAGAGAGTACAGAGATTTCATAGTAGACAAGTACAACTGGAATGTTATGGTATCTGTAGAAATGGGCATCTGGTAGGATGCATCTGGGAGAAAATTATTTTTATCACAAGATAAACGGAACAAAAAATCTAAAATGAAATTTAACCAGAATTTGTAGATGTGTAATAGCCTTAAAAATACAATTGTTTAAAAAAAAAAAAAAAGAGCAAGACACCCAATAATCATCTTGACTATAGGGGGAACATAAAGCCTTTATAAAGCAGCCTAGGAAAATTTGTCCTGAAAATGTATCTGCCCAGGTATAAAAACCTGCAAATCAACTCTTTATAGTGTTGAGTAGACTTAAGATTTTACTTAGTGTTTAAAAAAAACAAACATTAACCTTATGCAAGTGAACATGTAGAATTTTGTAAGGCCTTAACAATAGTTACGCTAAGCACACTTGCAATATGAAATCGTGAGGTTCGATTTGTTTTCCCACTAAGGTTTAAAATCAAACACAAGGGTGTGTGAACTGTGGATCTGCAATCACATAATAATGAGGCAAAGGGAATTAAGATTAACCATAAAGAGACATTGTCTTGGGCATGAACTCATAGCCTTAACATTATTTAGAAACTTTAATATCTTGAAAACAATATAAATACATAGCCCAAAAAACTGTATTTAAATCAGAAAAGCCAACAACCCAGATACTTTAAAATAAGAAAAGGATAAATACTGCAAAAAAAAAAGAAAAATTATTGAGAAATCAATCCATAACCATAGACTTCTGCATGTCATCTTCACGCTCTTGGAAGGAAGTGAAGAATTATATGAAAATTTTGCAAGATCATTAAAATATTAGGATCTCCTAAACAAAACATGGTGGCTGCGGGATTTATATCTTTTCCCATCTTTCCAAGTAATAACATTGATAAATTCTGTAGTGTCCTGAAAGTGGATGAATGTTTTCATACTGTTCACATAAATATATCCAGTCCTATAGAGCTTAAGAAGACCAATTTATTTCATGTTAGGTTAGCACATAACTGCTCTGCCCCAAACTTGCTGAACAATATCAATCACATACCCTTACTTATGGATGATGGACATCAAAGTATTTTTCTTCATTTTGTGCAGGAAACTTAAGCTTTAAAGAATTGTAATTTTTTTCATCTCCTGTCTTAAACTCTTTCTACAAAGAGTATCTTGATTTAATATTCCAAAATCTTTCCCCAAATTATTGGAGTGCCTGGTCAACATGGGATTTTTTGGGGTGGGGACTTGGAAAAGACACTGCTCTTTCTGGCTGGCAGAGGGTTGGGGTTTTTTTTAGATGGCTTTTTAATAGCATGTTTTCAGTGGTGGCTGTCATAAAGTAAGATTTCAATTTCAGTTTATAAGAGTTTTATTCTTTTAAACCTTTTAGGCCATGATATTTACTTAAGAAAATGCTTTATGGCTCAGATTTACAAAATTGTGACTGGTAATTGTATGTGCTTTAATTAGTGGGCACCTCATTTGAAATACTTTAGAAGGACCTGATTTTCTGCAAGTGCTGTGCATCCACTTCCTGAAGATCTGGCTCTGTGGGCACCTCTAGACTGAAATAAAAGACCTACAGCTGGCCCTGGTCAGCTGACTCAGGCACCCAGGTCTGATCCCTCCCACCTCATGGGGTCCCAGAGTACAGGCTTCAGCCAGAGTCTGAAAATCTACACATAGTTTTACAGCTCCATGAGTTTAAGTAAGCTGACCCAGGCCAGCCAGGGGTGTTTAATTACTGAGTAGACGTATTCAGTAGGGTGTCTCTAGGAGTCTCTATGGGTCTCAAAAGCACTCACTGCTCCTGAAAACTTAGCTATTCTATGTTCACCTTTTCTGCTGAAGATGATGCTTGTGAATGTTATGTAAGAAAATAAATGAAATCCACTTTTTTTATCCTAAATTAATTCATACATATTTTATTTTACAATTTATAAAATGTGTTAATATTAAATCTCTGAACATATACAATTGTGTATGTCTCTGGGTTCATGTACAAACAAGGAACTCAACATATGCATCAATGTCAACTAAACTGGATTCCAACCTCTTTGGTATATGTAAATATGATCTTACTCGCTCAAAAAAATAGAGTAAAGAGATGCGCATGACACTGTATCCTAAAAGTCTACAAACTCAGGTTTTGCATTAAGCAAATTCCAGGTTGCATACACTTCACAGAGAATACTACATTCATCTTCCTCAAAGTTCAGCTCTAGGAACTGTTAACAGGAGCCCCCAGCTGATCTGAGTTACTGGGGTAGAGGTTGTCTCTAAGATGACTGGGAACCAAACTATAGTGGACATTATAAATGTAAGGTGAAGATGTCATCTTTCTCCAACAGCTATGTGCTCTATAAGTGGTTATGTACATTCTGTACTAGATGAAGAATTCTAAATGGTCCTCAATGATAACCTCAACATTCCACCATGGCATTATCTAAAGTGGAGGTCACAAACCCACCGATAACTGTGGGACAGTTGAAACCAAAAAGGAAAAAAAAGAAAAAATTTTCATAGCCTAGTGGAAAAAAGCCTTTCTAGCCACCATGGCTACTTGTGAATCCAGGAGTTGATCGGGTGCAAAAGCAACCCTGGGCTGTACACCACATTGACCAATTGTGGATATACTTCCTTAGTAACAGGGACAACTTCACCTAGAGTACGTTCTTGTTATTTCCTCATATCTCCCAGGATCACTTCCAACTTCTCTAAATTGAGCTGTAGCCAGGCAGAGAAACTGTAATAATCTGTGTCTAGCAAAAGAGACATAAAGTTGAGTGCAATCTCAATAGCACTGAAGGCTAGACAGTCTCACTATCTTTCTTAGAGGCATTATATATGTAATATAATGTTGAACACAATGTAAGGTAGCATGGAACCCTGCGGTAGCCCACATCAGCGAGTATTCAGGGTGGATGAGCAATTGATAATACATTCTGAGGCCTCTCCAAGTGGAAAGAATGGAACCACTGAACTGTGTTTCCATCCATCACTGCCAGAGTCTATAGATGAGTTGACAAAACCTCCTGGTCAACAATATCAAACAGCTGACATTGCTAAAAGAGTCATCATAGAAGGAGAGTAGATTATTGACCAATGAAATCAGTGAACTCTTTGTACTAAATCAAGGACAAAATCTAGACTGACAAGGGAGAGGAAGTTAAGGGATGCCAGATCTGCTTTGCCCTACTTCCATCTCATTCATCTTAATCAAAAGTGGAAGTTTGTAGATATGGCAATGAGCAGGAAATTCCCAGTACAGAGGTTTCATGAGAAAGGGTCCAACAGTCATTTGTGTTGTAAGACTCAGGACCCTAAGATTCAAAATTGTTGTTATTTCCAGGTATTATGTTTTCACGTTTTTCGGCGAAACATTGTTAGGCAGTATTTTTATAAGGCTTCTGTATGTAATTGTCACAAACAGAAAATATTAGCGACAGATGAATTAGAATCAATATGCAGTATAATTAAATGAATATGCACTTCTTAGACAAATGATAATGCTTTATATTGTTTATGCAGGTACAGAAGGCTTGGGATTTAGCATCACTTCAAGAGATGTACCAATTGGTGGCTCAGCTCCAATTTATGTGAAAAACATCCTTCCAAGAGGTGCAGCTATTCAAGATGGGAGACTAAAGGCTGGAGACCGACTTATTGAGGTGATGAAATATTGTATACTATTCCTCTAGTCTGGTTCAAAAGGCGCTTTCTGTATTTTGGCATGAGTCACTGGATTAGTTCATTTCCAATATGATTTAAAATATATTATCCCAGGAAATGACTATCCTGCTCTTTGCCTTCTTGGTGTAACAAATTAAGGGCTGTATATTTGCAACAAGGCACATATTTAAAAGGAGGGTCTCCAGCTAGGTTAAGAGTAAGGATGTTACAAAACAGATTTCTTTAAATAGAATCATAGAATCGTAGGACTGGATGGGACTTGAGAGGTCATCTAGTCTAGTCTCCTGCACTCATGGCAGGACTAAGTATTATCTAGACCATCCTTGAGAGGTGTTTGTCTAACCTGATCTTAAAAATCTTCAATGATGGAGATTCCACAACCTCCCTAAGCAATTCATTCCAGTGCTTAACCATCCTGAGAGTTAGGAAGTTTTTCCTAATGTCCAACCTAACCCGCCCTTGCTGCAATTTAAGCCCATTGCTTCTTGTCCTATCCACAGAGGTTAAGGAGAACAATTTTTCTCCCTCTTGTAACAGCCTGTTATATATTTACACCAGTTCTATCACTTTCCATAATTAAAAATGACTTGACTTTTAAAACCTAGTGCACTTTTCACCTTTCATGCTGTACCAGCAAAATGCCACAGTTTTGGATTGCAAACATCAATGGGGGGTTGTTTATATGTTCAAGGGAAGAAACCCTACTTCCATTAGAATTTTTCTTAAATCATGGAATGGAAGTACAGTAGTTGTTAATTAATAAAGCGCAAATTGTCATTGTGCAATCTGCCCTGAGTAAACTGCAGACCAGGGAGGAATTGAGACTCAGAGTTCCAATTCTCTAATTGGCTTTCCATTTTCTCCAGATACATTGCTAGCTTGGTCAGTGGCGGCTCCTTGCCTCCTCCCATTCCCTGCCTGTGCCCACACTTGGATCTGCTAGGTGCATGCCCTATGGATTCAGGGGCTGGGGGGAAATGCCTACTTTCCTGTGTTGGGCAAAGAATTTTTTTCACAGAATTATTGGAAGGAGAATAAAATCAGGAATATTTTGATCATTAGGGTTTTATAAAAGCTCGATTTTTGTAAGGCACAAATTTCGGTTCAAAATAAGTGTCCCTTTAAGGATGTAGATGAAACAAAGGCCTTGGCTACACTTGCAAGTTACAGCGCTGTAAAGCCTCCCCCAGCGCTGTAACTCACTCCCCGTCCACACTGGCAGGGCACTTACAGCTCTGTATCTCCCTGGTACTCCACATCTCCGAGAGGAATAACAGCTGCAGCAGAGTGGCTACAACTCATGGGTGTGAGTAAACACTTGCAGGGCTGTACTAATCACCTTGTCAAGTGGCCAATCCTCTCCATTGTTGTGACCGGCTGCAGGAATGCGGAAGTGTCGATTTCAAAGCTCTTACCACAGAGAAAATAAACAGTTTGCAGCTTGCTTTGAGTGAGTAAATGAACGAGCAGGGGGCCGGGAGTTTGGAAGTTGCAAAACAGAGAGCTGACATGCTCCAAAAACAACAAAGAGTCTGGTGGCACCTTAAAGACTAACAGATTTATTTGGGCATAAGCTTTCGTGAGTAAAAACCTCACTTCTTCGGATGCATAGAGTGAAAGCTACAGATGTAGGCATTATATACAGACACATGGAGAGCAGGGAGTTACTTCACAAGTGGCGAACCAGTGTTGACAAGGCCAATTCAATCAGGGTGGACTACATCCACCCTGATTGAATTGGCCCTGTCAACACTGGTTCTCCACTTGCGAATTAACTCCCTGCTCTCCATGTGTCAGTATATAATGCCTGCATCTGTAACTTTCACT